>NC_080162.1:165851310-165883792 GCF_950295315.1 Erinaceus europaeus | reverse complement strand
TTTATCTAGTGACCCAAGAGAAATACAAACATTTCTGGGAAAGAACGAGTTCACGGAGTCTATTTTCCACAAAGGCATATTTAACCAGACACACAGATGAATAATCATTCTATTTCTACAAAATATAACAAATACTAGTAATCTTCAGAGAGACAGAAATTAGTAAAACTATACCTTTTCTTTGTAGCTGGCTGAAAATAATTTTTGATCGAGTTAGTCTGCTGCTGATGAGACGCCCAATCTCTACTTTTATTTACACCTAAGAACTTAGTTGGTGAAAGCTGATAGTCTGCGATTTTTGTCTTAATCATAGTATTTGATATATTATCATTATTGGAGTTTATTTTGGCAGATTCCTTTGTAGTAGAGGTTTCCTGTGAAGACATTCTGAATTTCTGTTCTATTCTGGAGCTTTGTATTTCTTTCAGTTTTTCACTGAAATCCATACTGTATTAAAGTAAAAGGCATGATGAACAATTAAATTCAAAGCAATTTCTATCTAGGAAGAAAACCCTTTACATAATATTAGTGTAGTATCATTTTAGAGCATAATTATCTTCAGCCAATAAATTAGAAAATATATATTAGTATCCCAGAAAGGTGATAGCTCCTTTGTCATAATGTTCCCTAAAGATAGATGATATTCTGCTTTCCTTCATACAAATACAACATGTATTGTTAGCCATGTTCTACTATAAAACTGACAAACACATTGAAAATACCAAACTAATGTCCTATTATAAATTAAATGAGGTGATAATCTAGGTAGCTTTGACTATGCTTAATTTTTTTTTTTAATTATTGGTGTTTGCACCCAAGTAAAAGACTCTGGAGTAGGGGTTCAGGTCCTGAAACATGTTGGTAGAGGAGGACCTGGGTGGGGGAGGGTTAGACTGTTACATGGGGAAAAAATTTTAATTATGCTCATGAAAAAAAACCACAATAAACTAATGAAACATCAGGCTATCATTGTAGTATAATATGTAATAGGGTATTAAGATAACTTTCAATGAAATAGTATGATTATTTTCCAGTCAGATAGTACATTCTCAAAAGCAGAATCAAAGCCTATCAAAAAAGTATTTTAAATTCTTTCTTTCTCTGCAACCTATGGCTAAATATATATTGCTTTTGCTATTCTGATGTCACATACATACAAAAAAGCTACTGTTAAGTGATTTTCAAAACATTAATAGTACCTCTTTACAAAGTTTTCTCTGATTTCATATGAAACATGGACATGAAATCGAAGTACTGAATGATGATAAATATGAATAGTTCATTATGTAATGTAAATAAAATACACTGACATAAAGGAATAGAATACAAGAGTTAACTTTGTTTAAAAGAATATTCTCCTCAACAAAAACCATCACTAAGTCATCTTTGTAAATATTTACTACTTAGATAGCCAAATGATACAAAGGATCTCCACAATTATAATGAATAGTCAGGCAAACGCTAGAAGAAGAAGAACGAATAGTCAAATATAAGTAATGTCACGTAATACAAATCTATTTTTAAAGATTTATCTATTTTTATGAGATTAATAACCACTCAGTTCTGGATTATAGTGGTGCTGGACCTTTAGAGCTTCTGGCAAGTAAATCCCCCAAGAATTTATTTTAAATTTATCTCACTATTTACAAATGAAGCAGTATAATTTTGCTATAGTCTTATGCTGGCAAAGAACAGCAATAAAAACAAAAAGCTTCTATCTATGACCTGCAGGCCACATACAGCTTGTTACTTTGGGTGTTTTCTTTCATTTTCTTTTTTGTAGAGTAAGCTTTAGTAGAGCATAGCCAAAGTCATTTGTTTATACATAATATACGGCTGCTTTCATGCTACAATGGCAGACTGAGTAGCTGTAACAGAATTCAATGGCCCACAAAATACAAGTACTTGCTCTCTAGTCCTTTACAGATTTGATTAATTTCCAGAAGTATCAGTTTTCCCTGGAACTGCAATAGTCTATGTTTTGTGTCCTGAGCGATGAACTGATAAAGGCACTGACTTTATTTCTTAAATACACTATTAATTTATTGATGGAAAAAAATTATTGATGGAATAGTAACAATACTTTGTTAACAAAAAAGGGTTTACCATGTATCTACTTGCTTTGATTCTGTGTCAGGAACATATGTTGTAGTGTTCACTGGGATACTTGGCATTAATTTGTCACTGACGGATGAGCTCTGAGAAAGGGTAGGCCTTGGAGTGGCTGTCTTCAATTCTGTAAATCAAGTGAAATAAAAAGTTACAACTACTACTAAATATAAGATGGGCACTTAAGGCAATAGACTGGCATACTTTAGTCACTATCACACCACCCCATCAGCTGGGGCCCTAGTCAGGGAATCCTGAGATTCCCAAACAGACATGATGGGCCTAGATTTCAAATAATTCCCTCTCTCCATTGTTACCTGGTCATCTCTAATCGGAACAACACAACAGACCCCTTTGTGGGCCCCCCCATAGGACCTTGCCATCAACATGAATCAACAATGGTAGAGAATGTTCCATCCTTCAAAGGGAGGCTGGACAACATACTCTATGCTACACTATGATACTGGGGCAGCTTGGAACATTCCTACTCATGACCACAGAATGTGAACTCAGATCTATAGGGATGCAGAGGTCACATAGGCTCCTAAGTTGAATACGGGCCCCAGATCACATCAAATAGATACGTTTTACGGCCGACAATATTTATACACCTTTCCCATAGTTGGGAGCTACTCTCTTCCCCGATCCAGCTTTCTGGTCCTTTATGCAGCCATGACATCATCTGCCCAGACAATAACTTGGGTCCTCCTGCATATCAGATTTCAGGCTCAGGAAAAAAAAAAAAAAACAATTAGTATAGTCACCGGACCTTTGGAATATAACTAAAATATGCCTACTAGCTATCTATAAAATGGAGACCATCCCCCAACTTTTCATCTGCACTACTCTAGCCTTTAGGTTCATGATTAGTCAACAATTTGTTTGGCTTCATATGTTAACTTTCTTTTTAGCCACCAGGTTCCAGATGCTACCATGATGCCAAACAGACTTTCCTGGACAGACAAGCCCACCAATGCATCCTAGAGCTCACATTCCCCAGAACCCCACCCCACTAGGCACCGTGGTCTCCTGGTCAAGATCTCAAGATGCCTGCCTCCATGGGTGGCCAACACTATATCGTTTCTTCTCCAAAACAGAAGATTCCGGGTACATCTGGGTGACAAGTCTAGCAGATGGAGACTTGTCTCAAGTGGCCTCCCCCAGGGCTCTGTTCTGGCTCCTACGCTATTTAATATTTACATCAATGACCTCCCAGAAACTTCTTCAAGGACGTTCATCTACGCCGATGACATCTGCTGTGCAACTCAGGCATCAAAGTTCGACATCCTCGAGGAAACACTAACGAAAGACATGTAAAAAATGGCGACTAATTCCTAGCACTGCTAAAACGGAATCATCTGTTTTCCATCTACACCATGCCTCGGCCTCGCGTGAGCTTAATGTGCAGCTTGGCGATACGAGAATCCGGCATGAAGCCCAGCCAGTCTATCTTGGCGTTACTCTCGATCGCACTCTGTCATTTCACAAACATCTCATAAAAACTGCAGCAAAGGTGGGCGCGAGGAATAACATCATTGCAAGACTGGCCAGCTCCTCATGGGGCGCGAGCACTTCCACACTGCGATCATCATCTCTGGCATTATGCTATTCCACTGCAGAATACTGTGCCCCAGTATGGTTCTGTAGCCCCCATGTCCACTTGGTCGATTCCAAATTATATTCCTCCATGAGGATAATTTCTGGAACCATCCATTCCACCCCGGTTCCATGGCTGCCAGTTCTTAGCAACATCGCCCCGCCAGATATTCGTCGGGATGCAGCATCATCTAAGTTCATTTCCCACGTCTACGCTCGACCGGACCTGCCAATATACGCGGATATCTTTGCCCACCCTGTTCAACGCTTGATGTCTCGTCACCCAATCTGGTCCCCTACGCCTTCACTGAACTTCTCTGTTCCAGTCTCTTGGAAACAGAGCTGGCAGTCAGCTGAGGTAAAGAACAAACATCTCATCACAGACCCCTGCAAGCGTCAACCCGGCTTTGACCTAGCACGTTATGACTGGGCCCTCCTCAATCGCTATCGAAAGGCCATGGCCGGTGCACTGGTATGTTCCATCGCTGGGGAGCCAGAGACGACCCAAACTGCCCCTGCGGCTTCAGACAGACTATGACCCACATAGTCAACGACTGCCACCTCTCCAGATTCAAAGGAGGTCTCGAAACTTTACATCAGGCTCAACCTGATGCTGTTGACTGGCTACGGAAGAAGGGCAAACGCTAGAAGAAGAAGGAAAAGAGAGAGGCAGGCTGGGAGTATGGATCAGCCTGTCAACCAACGCCCATGTTCAGCGGGGAAGCAATTACAGAAGCCAGACCTTCCACCTTCTGCATCCCACAATGACCTTGGGGACATACTCCCAGAGGGTTAAAGAATAGGAAAGCTATCAAGGGAGGGGATGGGATACAGAGTTCTGGTGGTGGGAACTGTGTAGAGTTGTACCCCTCTTATCCTATGGCTTTATCAGTGTTTCCTTTTTATAAATAAATTAAAAAAAAAAGATGGGTACTTAAGTCACTTAAAATTGTTAGACTGCCAAGCTGAGCAAATTAACTATGTAATATAGCACATGACCATGTCCATTCAACGGCAGCATTAAACATGTAATCAAATAGCTTATAAGGTGCCTATTAGCAACTATGATAGGCACATTTAAACAAAATCTCTTTAAAGCTAGGGCAAAATGTTAAATAAAATATACTTAAATATAAGTAATATGCATTTAATTCAAATTATACCTAAGTCATGAGAGCAAAAAAACACATTATAGAAAGAAATATATTGTTCAATATATTAAAAGAAAGAATATATATTCTACTGTTCACACAAGTGGTAATAAATATGAGTTTTCAAAATACAGTACTGGAAAAGAAGTAAAACACTTTTAGACATTTTTTGCTACTCCAGAAAACCATAATGTTTACTTTATCAATTTAGATACTATAATACCAAACATCTAACACAATTTCATGAATTTCTAAAACTGGATTAGTGGAATATTTCAAATCTCATATGGATTTTTATATACTTGCTATAAAGTTCTGAAATAACTAATTGAAGTTTCCTCCTTAACAGAACAGAAATCTACTGCCAAGAAAATCATTTCTACAGCACATGTTATTTCTAAAGAGTCTGCAGATTTCTAACAGACAGCTTAAAAACATGGCTTTAGGGGGGCTACTAGCAGCGGCAGATCTGTTTCTCTCCTCTCCTCTCCTCTCCTGTCCCAGATCAACTAGGAATACCAAAGGAGACCACCTGGGACCGCAACAAGACAGGACAAGAATGACTACAGGAACCCACCAAATCATTTGGTGAGTGCAAACACACATTGCTGGTGACAGAAATGAGCCTAGGGAGAGACTAAGTGGCTGGTAACAGTCTGGTTGGTGGTTTATCAGTTGAGACACCACCTCCAGTCTGTTCCACCAACACAGGGACAGCCGAAGGGAGGAGAGGACACCCCCCCCCCCCGAGACTCACCAAGTGCAACTCTGAGTCTCCATTGCTACTGCCCTCAGAATCTGGAGCAGGGGCAGGGAGGGACACCAGGGGACAGAGATCTAACTAGGAAACTCAGAAGACCTATACCTAGCTGGCATAGCTGTGGGGCTGTGAAAGTCTCTTTGCATAACCAATGGACTATCTCTGCCACACCCTGCCTTATCTCTTGGTCATGAATCAGTGATTAAGCTAAGAAGCCTACTTATTGTTTAGAAGCCCTCAGGCTCCCATATCCTACAGAGAAGAAAAAAAAAAAGAGGCTTTTAAATCACTGAGCTCCAGTTTAGGGATTAAAATACTATTGAAACAACTGTTAACTTCCACCACTGTGAACCCTTTAATTACCTTACTTAGACACAAGTCAATCCAGGAAATAGTGATCAGTAATTTGAAAAATACTAAGAGAGGGAACTCATAATATATAAAATAGGTAAACCAACAAGAAGAAATACTGGAGAAACGAACCAGGACAACAGTCCAGCTAAAAGTCCCCCAAAGGGTAAAGCACAAAATAACAAGTTCAACATCCAAACATTAGCTAAGGAAATAATCACAGGAGTGAGTAAAAAGTTTGAAAGAATTGTAATCAGAAATACAGAAACAACAAATGAGACTCTGGAAGAAAACAAGGTTTTTTTCAAGGTTATTAGAGAGCTGAAAGCTGAAATAGCTGAGCTAAGAACACAACTAGCTGAACAAGCTAAAACAGTATCAGAACAGGGTAACAATATAGATGAACTCCAGAAAACAGTAGAGGGTAGAGAGAATAGAATCAATGAGGCTGAAGACAGAATTAGCAAGATCGAGGATGAATTGGAGACAACTAAAAAAGAAGAGATCTCAAAAAGAGATTAAGAGATGCTGAAAACAACAACAGAAGAGAAGAAGTCAAACTCTCCCTATTTGCAGATGACATGATAGTATACACAGAAAAACCTAAGGAATCCAGCAAGAAACTTTTGGAAATCATCAAGCAATACAGTAAGGTGTCAGGCTACAAAATTAACATTCAAAAGTCAGTGGCATTCCTCTATGTAAACACTAAGCTAGAAGAAACTGAAATCCAGAAATCAATTCCTTTTACTATAGCAACTAAAACAATAAAATATCTGGGAGTAAACCTAACCTAAGAAGTGAAAGACTTGTATACTGAAAATTATGAGTCACTCACTACTCAAGGAAATTGAAAAAGACACAAAGAAGTGGAAAGAATTCCATGTTCATGGGTTGGTAGAATTAACATGATCAAAATGAATATATTACCCAGAGCCCTCTACAAATTTAATGCTATCTTCATCAAGATCCCAAGCACATTTTTTAGGAGAATAGAACCAATGCTACAAATGTTTATCTAGAACCAGAAAAGACATAGAATTGTCAAAACAATTTTGAGAAAAAAGAACAGAACTGGGGCATCACACTCCCAGATCTCAAATTGTATCATAGGGCCATTGGAATCAAAACTGCTTGGTACTGGAACATGAACAGACACACAGACCTGTGGAATAGAACTGAGAGCCCAGAAGTGAGACCCCACACCTGTGGACATCTAATCTTTGACAAAGGGGCTCAGACTATTACATGGGGAAAGCAGATTCTGTTCAACAAATGGTGTTGGAAACAATGGGTTGAAACATGCAGAAGAATGAAACTGAACCATTGTATTTCACCAAATACAAAAGTAAATTCCAAGTGGATCAAGGACTTGGATGTTAGACCAGAAACTATCAGATACTTAGAAGAAAATATTGGCAGAACTTTTTTCCGCATACATTTTAAAGACCTCTTCAATGAAACGAATCCAATTACAAAGAAGACAAGTATAAACCTGCCAGTGCCGGTCTAACTTCGAGGGCAGGAGACAGAGGACCAAGGACTCATGGCTGAGCTGGGAACGCAGTTCAATCTTTATTGATGAGCGGGGATGCAGTTCAACAATCTAATCTCTCTTCATTAGAAAGCCCTGTCTTTTATATCTCCTGAGGTAGAAGTGTCAGGAAGAGGAATTATGTAGGATAGGGGGTGGGGAGAAGGAAAATAGCATGGGAACCAGTGGGGATTAAACCAATGAAAACTGATTATGAAAATAGACCACAATGTCAAGCAATGAAACAGAAGGGGTCTTAGAAGCAGAATTTAGAAGCATACCAACATAAACCTATGGGACTACATCAAATTAAAAAGCTTCTTCACAGCAAAAGAAACCACTACCCAAACCAAGAGACCCCTCACAGAATGGGAGAAGATCTTTACATGCCATACATCAGACAAGAGTTTAATAACCAACATATATAAAGAGCTTGCCAAACTCAACAACAAGACAACAAATAACCCCATCCAAAAATGGGGGGAGGACATGGACAGAATATTCACCACAGAAGAGATCCAAAAGGCCAAGAAACACATGAAAAAAATACTCCAAGTCTCTGATTGTCAGAGAAATGCAAATAAAGACAACAATGAGATATCACTTCACTCCTGTGAGAATGTCATACATCAGAAAAGGTAACAGCAGCAAGTGCTAGAGAGGGTGTGGGGTCAAAGGAACCCTCCTGCACTGCTGGTGGGAATGTCAATTGGTCCAACCTCTGTGGAGAACAGTCTGGAGAACTCTCAGAAGGCTAGAAACGGACCTACCCTATGACCCTGCAATTCCCCTCCTGGGGATATATCCTAAGGAACCCAACACATCCATCCAAAAAGATCTGTGTACACATATGTTCTTGGCAGCACAATTTTTAATAGCCAAAACCTGGAAGCAACCCAGGTATCCAACAACAGATGAGTGGCTGAGCAAGTTGTGGTCTATATACACAATGGAATACTACTCAGCTGTAAAAAATGGTGACTTCACCGTTTTCAGCCGATCTTGGATGGACCTTGAAAAAATCATGTTGAGTGAAATAAGTCAGAAACAGAAGGATGAATATGGGATGATCCCACTCTCAGGCAGAAGTTGAAAAACAGGATCAGAAAAGAAAACAGAAGTAGTGTTGAGTGAAATAAGTCAGAAACAGAAGGATGAATATGGGATGATCTCACTCTCAGGCAGAAGTTGAAAAACAAGATCAGAAAACACAAGAAGAACCTGAAATGGAATTGGCGTATTGCACCAAAGTAAAGGACTCTGGGGTGGGTGGGTGGGGAGAATACAGGTCCATGAAGGATGATAAATGACATAGTGGGGGTTGTATTGTTAAATGGGAAACTGGGGAATGTTATGCATGTACAAACTATTGTATTTACTGTTGAATGTAAAACATTAATTCCCCAATAAAGAAATAAATTTAAAAAAAAAAAGAAAGAAAAGAAAACAGAAGTAGAACCTGAAATGGAATTGGCATACTGCACCAAAGTAAAAGACTCTGGGGTGGATGGGTGGGGAGAACACAGGTCCAAGGATTCAGAGAACGTAGTGGGGGTTGTATCGTTATATGGGAAACTGGGGAATGTTATGCCTGTACAAACTATTGTACTTACTGTTGAATGTAAAACATTAATTCCCCTATAATAAAAAAATAAAATAAATAATTAAATAAAAAGAATGTGGCTTTAATTTGGTGTCTACATTTTCTGCCTGAGAGAGATCAAAGAATTGATTTTTAGCTTTTGATTCTAAGAATGGATTCTGGGAGTGTTAGGAATGAACTCTGGAAAATACTCATCACATTACAACTGCACCAAGTTATCTGGACATATTCAAAGTTTCACAAACATTCTAAGTACTTGCATTTGAAGGTTACCAATACATAGAACCACACTAAGTATACTAAGCAGAAAAAAGACAGTATTTTTCAGATCAATAAGCATTCTTACCCACACAATAAAATAGCCTCATGATACCTATCAGATGTCTATTCTTTTTTAAAATCTTTTTATTGCTTGAACCCAACTCCTTTCAAACTGTAATATGTGCACTTAGCCAGGTATGCCAACATCTGCCAACCCCCATTGTCTATTCTTTTCACATCTGCCTCTAAATACACTTATACTCATCATTTCTAATATGATTAATTTCTTAATTTATATGTATAGCATCTTGGTAACTATAAAATGCAGTTAGTTGGTTTCATTCATCTTAAATTGACCTTGCAGATTAAATTTTGATGATATAAAGCATTGAATTTTACGGGGAGACAGTGGCTATACAAAAGAAACTTTCATGACTGAGGAATCAAGGGTCACTGGTTCAGTCACCAGCAGCACCATAAACTGAGTAGTGCTCTGGTAAAAACTACAACAACAAAAAGCTCACTTAATTTGTTTCTGCAAATTAACGTGGCAGCAGTTACTACTAATCTAGTTTAGTACATTTTGTAACCTGTCTAAACTGGGATTACATATTATACTCGGGAAGTATACTGTTCAACTCCAGAGATGCTGTTTGGTGGGCTACAATGTGAGTGATCCCATGCAGAAGCAAAAGACATTGTGATGCTCTAATTAATCTCTTCTAGCCAGAGTCCAACAAATAGAAAAAGACCCAGATGCTCTATACAAATAATGTATAGAGCAGAGGTAGAGAACCTTTTTGCTGCCAAAGGCCATCTGGATATTTATAACATCATTTGTGAGTCATCCAAAATTATCAACTTAAAAAATTAGCACTTAATGTTGTTAGAAAAAAAAAACTTCCAGAATTATTTATTTTGAGTACCATCTAGAATTACCTTGCCAGGGCCAGACTTAATTATATAAGGGGGCTGGACATCCCTATCCCTGGCATACAGGAGTACATAACTCATGATAAGTTAAATGAAGAAGAAGAAGAAAAAAAAAACAATATGAAAAGTAAATGTAAAATTCTCTAAGGGGGTAAGTTATAGGACCATTTTTATAATAGCAATGCTAGCTTACTAATAACAATAAATTTTTTAAAAATGGGGGAGGGATAAATTTCAGATAACCAAAGGGAGGGCTAGGGAAACAGCATGGTTGTTTACATGATAGACTCATTTCTGATATACCTACCATCCCAGGTTCAGTTTCTAACAGCTCCATAAGCCAAAGCTGAACTTATATACGTGACACTAATAAATTAATTAATAATTACAAAGGGGACTTGTGACTGCCTCTGAGTACTTCGGCTTTTTTGAAAAGTTTATACAGGGGCAACTTACATATTCTTCATGCTCAAAGTTACTAATGTTAAAAAAAATCGAAGCTGTCTCTAGTATCTACGGAAACAAGTTCTGCTGGCGTTAGTTCCAAAATATATCCTACATTTGTTCAACTTCTTCTGTCTTCACTGCTACCACCCCAGTGCAAGGCAACAAACTTTCTCTTACTTGAACTTCCACAGTAGCTTTCAGCTCATATCACTATCACTACTTACAACTCTGATTCCTACAAAACCTCTCCCCATAAATGCATTGTGGATTTGATTCCTCTCCCTTAAAATTCTCTGCTTCTCAGATTCCCCTATGGATGTTGTCTTTTCTAATTATTCAGGATGCAGAAAATTCAAACTTTGCATTTTCAGTGTGTCTTTTCCTAACTACCTATCTGAAATAACTAGCTCTTTGATACTACCACATTGCCTTATTTTAGTTTTCTCTTTGTACTAGGTCCTAACTGACCAGCTCAACTGTATACACATATCTGCTTGCTAACTGTCTTAAATCTATCCTTTAGAATATAATCTTTATAATGAGAAGAATTATATATAACTTAGAAGAATTTCTAGTAGGTGGTAGCCACAAATATTTAACAAATAAATGAATGAATGGATAAATTAATTGAAAAAAAAAAAAGCCACTCTGGCAATTACAGAGTAAGATGTTATCATCAATTTACATAATAAAGCTGTAAACATCAATAAACAGCACTAAAATTACCTATGCTGGGCTGGGCCTGAGGATCACAGTAATTCTCTGTTGTCATAAAAATAACTGCCAATCCAATTTCTGCTTCAGGAATAGGCCTCAAACCCTGCCTAGTAGGACAAAACAAAACAAAAAAGTTTTAGTAGTACCAACATGTTAAAGCTAACAAGTTTCATGAAGATGTTATCAAATTGAGTTTATTTTCACTCAAAGAGATATCTCAATTTTATGATATGAAGGAAATTTTATGTTTGACAAAATGGTATTTTAAAAAAAGTTTTTGACTTAACATTAGTTTATAGTATTATAAGACTTGAGGAGTATAGTTTCACACCTGTTCCTACTGTTCTTAAGTGGTGTCAGGGTTCTCACAACCTCATGTATGGAAAGATTTGCACTTTACCAGCTAAGTTATCTCCTAGCTTCTAACACAGATTTTAAAAAGCAAACCTATAATTACTAAGACCTTGAGGTAAAATTTAGGAGGGATAAAGAATAAGTATGAAAGGAGGGAGAAAAAATACAAAAACTCCGTGTCAGCTCTACTATATGTATCCAACTATATAAAGTATTATTATACTGTCACAATAAATTAACTATGGCAATAAAAATGGATAAATTTATATTGACAATATTTCACTAAGTCAGAAAAATTCTGAAGACTGTTACATGATTATATGTACCGCTATGATGTTACAATGAAAAATAAACTATGTACCCACAAACTAGAAATAAAGAAACAAAATCTCTCTCTCTCTCTCTCTCTCTCTCTCACACACACACACACACACACACACACACACGAAAAAGCAAGTTAATTGATGAGGACAGGAAATCAGGATGTTAGTTATCCTGAGAGAAAATTGGTTCTAAGAATATTAAATAGTTAAGTGTAGATTATGTTTAGGAACCTAACTTGTACAGACATGGAAGTATATAATCACCTTGCCACATAGCAAATAATAATAATTATAATAATAATAACAATAAATAATAAATATCTAAATACTTAGCAAAAACAAATGTGGTCCCAAGGCCGGAATGTGTAATATTCACATATTCTCAATTATGGTAATATATAATGAATTGACGATTATTATTAATTCAATTTTGAATGAAGACAGAGCACAGGTGAGGAGAGAAGGCCAATAAAAAAAAGGAGAAAAAGAGAAAGAGTAAATAGCTAAATCACTAAATTGAATACTTCTCAAACTTGAGCTAAAAGAATCAGAAAATATCTCAGTAAGGACAAAAGTCCAGGCTGTATTGTTGCTATAAATAGCTCATCTTTACTAGGTATTTCATTTTCCACTTATCCTACCCTAATCAGTCCTAACGTCCAGTCAATAGTCATGGCACTAAGCAATCCCAATGTTGCCTGAAAGGATGCTGAGATGGAATGGTTACGACATGTGATTGCTGGGTTCACATTCTAGTTCCACAGCTCATTCCCTGTACTCTGTACAAAACTTCTCTTTACCCAGTATGAACATAATGATAAGTAATATATAGAGTTGTATGAAGATTAAATGGCTTATATATGCAAATTTCTTAGAACAAGGCCTGCAATATAGTCTTATATACATGTAGTTATTAATGCTATCATTATACCTAGCTCTATGAAAGACAAAATATGTTAGCAGAAATAGGCTTTTTCTACTTAAATAAATGTTTCCTGTCCCTGTTGTTCTGTTTCTTATATAAACATTCAAAATTATCAGTTTGTCTTTGTCTTTCCTTTTAGAGATTAAATTCTGAAGGTAGCAGGGACAATGGCTGTGGCTATCTTGTTTATTAATGCACAAGAAAAAAAATTCACAATACCTAAAACATAACAGCATCATGTTAAATTTCAGGTGAACCAATTAAGAGACATATTTATTATACAAACTTTTTTTTTTTCCAGCAGAGGCAGCAGCAGTTATACATCTATCTCCATTAAGCAAAATGTCTATGGAACTGATAACTAGAATTCTACAATTTGCTCCAGTAAACATTAAAAAAAAAAAAAAAAAAAAGGAAGAAAGAAAGAAAGAAAAAAGGAGGAGGAGGAGAAAGAAGAGGAGGATGAAGAGTAGCAGCAGCAGAAGCAACAATCTTCATGGTCAGGACTCTGAGACGGGGGAAAAATTTAAAAAAAGAATACCATAGAAATCTGAGGAAGTCATGGACTTTGTAGATATATAAATACTTCAACCCATAACTACTTTCTGTTAGACAAAACAGAAACTCAGTCAACAGATTGCCAAGGCTTTTATGATACTTTCAGCTTCAACAATAGTAAAAATCAATACTAATAAAAAGGCTAAGAAAAAGTATTTTATTTAGCTTTTATTCTCTCTCCTCACTATAAATAAGATATCTGACACTTTTTATTGCTTTCTCATTAATAACCAAAGAAGAAGTATAAAAATTTTATCTCCATTTTTATGGCAATATTCCTCACTGAACAAATATATTGGCAGTTTCAAGCACTTCAGGAAAAAGATATTTGCATTTGATTTTTAATTTTCTCAACTGCTATATATTTTTTATTTATTTATTTATTTTGAATGTAAAGCTAAGAAACAAATAATTTAAGGACACCCTCTAGCACTGAGCCACCTTCTCAGATACTCAACTGCTACTCATTTTAATGGAAAAACTTAGATATTACATAAAGGTAGCTTTTTGAATTTTTTTATTAATGAAAAATAATTCAGTACCTTTGAAGCATATCCATAATTGAATTAACCCATTTTTTCTGGGAGTCAGGAACTAAGGTCTGTGAATTTGTTATTCCTACATCAACAACACAAGTTCCAGGTGTGGAAAAGAAACTATCAGCTTCTTCATTCTCTTCTGTTATCAATCTAGCACTTCCTCCTCCAAAAACAACTGCTGAACTTAATTTTTTATGCTGAAAGAAAAAGAATCATGAAATGAACACTATTTCTTGAGTACAATTGTGAGATGTTGACTTGAAAGGTAAAATAATAGCAGAATTAGTTCTACTTTTTATGTTGCTAGTGCCACCCTCACGCATGTGAAAATCTCTAGCTCCAAACCTACTTTGGCATTCAGACAGAAATAGAAAGAAACAAAGTGGTAGACAAACAGCCATACAGGGAGACATACCACAGCACCAGAGTTGCCCCTAATGCCAGTGTAGCACTCCCCATGTGACAGACAGTCCAGGGCTCAAGTACTCACGGCAAGGCAGGAGTTCTACATGGTGAACTACTTCTCTAGCAATTGCTTATACTTCTTGAGAGGACAATCTTGAATTTTTACTCTGAGTTTTTGCCATGTATCTCTATAGCTCTGGAATAATTTGCATTGTCTGCAATTCCTTGTCATAGTTAGCCACAAAATATAATTGCTCTTACTAGAATGATTTTTTCCTAATAAGAGCCTCAAGTCTTTGAATTGTGACACACAAGAAGACATTCAACAGCTATTATTAAATGGCCAAGTCAGGATTTAAAGCAAAGTGCTCTTGGTGCCTATTCTTCTCTCCTACACACTAAATATAAACCGAGTAATCCTATAAACAGATATTAAGAAATATTACAAACATGTATCAACTCTGGGCAGATCCTAGTACTGACTAGCTTATATTTACACTTATAAACAAACATCTCAGGAAACACACTACAAACTATTGATTGCAATAATAATTACCTTGGTTTGCAATGTTTTCTTTAAGAAAATGTGGTATTACCTGTTTGGCATTTAAAAATACAAATGTTTTCCCTTTGAAGATTTGTTTTCTTTCCTCTCTTCTTGATAGATCAATTTTACTTCCAATAGCTGGCTCATCAATAGGTGGGATAAAACTGTGGAAGAAAATTAAACATATTCTAATTATAAGTTACTTTTTGTTAGTACTCTTTGCTTTTAATAGAAACATTGTGACAGATGTCATTTACAGAAGTATCTTTTAAATTCTTGACAACATATAATCCAAAGGTAGATAATGACAAAACATACAATGAAATATGTATAAATTACATAAATTATAAGAGGTTAAGAGATGTCTTTCATAAAGGTCAAAGTCTATCAGCAGCTTATATTCACTTGGGAACAGATAAGTGTTAATAATGTTCTCATTTCAGTACTGTGAATGACAACAATAAGTGTTTTACTATAGAGCTCTTTTTTCTAAACATAAAATTTATTTATTTACTTATTAACACAAAACAGAGAGAAGAAACAGAACCAAAATGTTACTCTGGCATATGCATGACTTTCCAAATGCAGAATTTTTCTGAATTTCACACATAATTTTGGCCCTGGAACTGTATTCTAAGTTACAATATTTATTTGCCCATTATCTGGGCAGCTGTTTATTTCATTAGTTTTATAGGTATATGTTCATGATTTCTAGGATGTTCTCAAGTCCTAGTGCCTGAATAGGCTTTTAGTAAATTCAAACTTCTAAACAAAAATCTCAGTAATTTTTTCTCAAATTCTTACATAACTTTATTGAAGAAATACTGATTCATAGGATTTTTATTATCAGTGGGGACATTTTCACATTTCTTCAAGATATGTATCAGTGCATTGTACATTTCACCTTTAACTAAACCATCATCTTATTCCGCCATAAAGACTTAGGTCCTAACATCCCATCCACTGCCGTATGTGTGTGTGTGTGTGTGTGTGCGTGTGCGTGTGCGCGTGCGCGTGCGCGTGCGTGTGCGTGCGCGCGTGTCTATCTCTTAAAGACTTGAAAACAATACCATGTGTAAATGTGATTTACAAGGGAAAAAAATGCTGGTTGTGTGTTAAATTTGTTTACTTTGCATTTAATTATATAAAGACAATTCTATAAGTTTCTTAAACTTTAATATACTGAGATTGTTTTAGGCTAATGTGTCTGCAAAGTCAGAGAGTCTATAAATAGGTTAATGGGTTAACTTGCAAGTGTTTCCTGGTTGTTTACACAGAACACAAGACTCCCAAGTGAGTGACAAAGAGCAGCAGCAAGCCTCAGCAAGTTTTTTTCCCCAGATGGCCCGTAATATCTTTAGAGCAGAAACTACTAGCTCAAATACGACCGCATGGTATCACAGGAGAATGGCACACTAAACTTGGATCTCAAATAGCAGGCAGGCTATCTTTTTGTCCCACAAAATATTACCTCATCCCTCACTATAAATGTAACTTTGAGAAATGACCTGGGTATAGGCTGACCAGGACCTTCCATTCTTGACATATTCTGCAAGTTGCACATAAATGCAAGAACTCTCTCTCTCTCTCAACTATTATTTTCCCAAAGAAATGCTTATTTGATATAAAGTAAGAGAAGACTCTGCTATAATTTGTGAAAATTAAAAAAAAAAAAACTTCCCTTTAGAGGGATCATTAATTTATAGACATATGCAATATTTTGATAAATTTCCTTTTGAGTACAGATAACCAAAATTAATTTTTTAAATGGTACTATCTAACAGTGACCATATTTAATGGTATTCTAATGACAGTATTAAAAAAATGAGATTTCAGGTACATGAAACCTAGTATAGAAATAGAAATTCTATATTACCCTGTATTTTGATAACAGTGCAAAGACACAGACATACATTGTTTTAAGTCAAGTTGTCCTCTTTGCTAGGTAAAAGTACTGTAAAATACCTAATTTAAATTCATGATTCATCACAATACTTCAGAAGTAAAGGAGGTAACTACATAAAAAAATCACAATTTATTTTATACTTTTTTTGTGTATAGCATTCATCTATTTAATATTGTAAATTAACATTATTCAATATTTGAGTACATAGTATTTATTTAAGTTTCAACAAGCATATCAGAACAGATCCCAATAGGTATAAAAATCATGCTTTAATGTATGCCTATCCAATAAATAAGTAAAGATAAACAGGTAGTCAGGCGGTAGCGCAGCACGTTAAGCGCACGTGGCACGCAGTGCAAGGACCAGCTTAAGCTTCACAAGCAGTGACGCAGGTCTGCAGGTGTCTATCTTTCTCTCCCCCTCTGTCTTCCCCTCCTCTCTCCATTTCTCTCTATCCTATCCAACAATAACGACATCAATAATAACTACAACAACAAAACAACAAGGGCAGCAAAAGGGAATAAATAAATATTTTTAAAAATCTTTAAAAAATAAAGATAAACTGGGAGTCGGGTGGTAGCGCAGGTGGCGCAAAGCGCAAGGATCAGCATAAGGATCCCGGCTCGAGGCCCCAGCTCCCCACCGGCAGGGGGGTTGCTTCAGAAGCGGTGAAGCAGGTCTGCAGGTGTCTTATCTTTCTCTCCCCTTTCTGTCTTTCCCTCCTCTCTCCATTTCTCTCTGTCCTATCGACAATGACATCAATAACAACAACAATAATGACTACAAAAACAAAAGCAACAAGGGCAACAAAAATGGAAAATAAATAAATAAATATTTCAAAAAAAATAAAGATAAACTATTTTAAATTAAAATATGAGAGAGGGAAAGACATGTAAGCATTACCCCAGTGTACACAGAAATTTCTTCTTGCCATTTTATATTTTAGAAGGTCCAATGAGGATTCAGGAGTTAAACCCACGGGTCTTAGGTAGGTTAAGGCATGTCAACATATTGAGGTCTCTTCTGACCTGACCTCACTTCTTGAGTAATCATTATATACATTTTAACCTGTATGTCAAAATTATAGTAATAAAAAAAAAACCCACAGTCTCTGCTTTCAGTGCTGGTGCCCTACATATAATTTACTTTTGAAAATGGAGGTCTGCTTTTATTTTTTTTTTCAATACCATATTTAATACTTTATGGAATGTGCTTGTTATTATTTGCTATTTACTTTATATGTACTTTATTTCTTCTAATAAAAGGATGTCCTTGAGGACAAAAAAATGCTTTAAAATAATATTAAAATTTGGTTGACTGTTGGCATCAGCAAACATGGGTTGTTTTATTTTAGGCAGCACAAGAATTTTTCCCATAGGTAATTTCACTTCTCCCAGGCTGACTTTTTCATTATTTCAAAAAGAGAGAGAGACAAATACAATACCAAAAAAGAGAAACATCACAGCATTGAAACTTCCCTTAGTGCCATGGCATTCCCATGTGGGAATATAAGGCCAAAAACCTGGGTCACACACATAGCAGAGCACATATCCTATGAGGTGAACAATCTCTTGACCCCAAACTTGGGCTAAAATAGTAGCCATTTCTAGCTCACAATGAATTGTAAGTTATTGAACAATCTTATCATGGTGACGTTTTCAGTGCTGTTCACTGTAATATAGTCACAAACTAATGCCAGGAAAAAAAAAATTGAATTCAAAGTTGAAGACAGACCCAGGTTAATCATACCTAAGAATTTGAATAAGTTGGAATCAATGACTAATTCTATAAACTAAGTACTATAAAACTGGTGCTCAGAGGCCAGGCAGTGGCATACCCAGCTAAACACACATATTACTATGCTCAAGACCTAGGTTCCAGCCCCTGCTCCCTGCTCCCTATCTGCAGGGTAGATGCTGTGAAGTAAGTCTGCAGGTGTCTTTCTTTCTCCCTATTTCCCCCTCCCCTCTCAATTTTTCTCTGTCCTATCCAATAAAATAAGAATAAAGGGAAAAATGGTTGCTGGGAGCACTGGATTCTTAGTGCAGGTAATAACCCTTGTGACAATAAAAAATAAGAAAATAAAAATCACCACACACACACACACACACACACACACACACACACACACACACACCCCGGTGTTCTTCTCTACCAAGTAATCTAGAACATCAAAGATGTACTATGTGCAATAATGGTCATTATTATTTACAGACTGATCAAACTCCCCTCCCACACACAGGTTCATGGATAAACTTCAGAGGAAAATGTGATTCTGTTGAAATATTAGGAAAGTCTTAAGCAAATGCTGAGGAGATAGTAGTAATTTCAATTACTCTTAAGCAGAGCCAGCTGAATGCCAGGCAATGTGTTCAAATCCTTCATTTGTTATTACACATAGTAACTAATATTTAAACAAATGTGAGGGGCCGGGCAGTGGCATACCAGGTAGAATGCACCATGGTTCAAGCCCCCGGTCCCCAACTGCCAGGAGAAACTTCAAGACAAGTGAAATAGTGCTGCAAGTGTCTCTCTCTCTCTCCCATACTCCTTCAATTTCTGTTTCTACCAAAAAGAAAATAGGAAAAGGAAAAAAGAAAAAGAAAAGGAAAAATATGGCTACCAAAAGTAGAAGCTTTGCCATGCCAGTACCAAGCTCTAACAATAACTCCAATGGCCAAAAAAGAAAAAAAAAACCTAATGTGAATAATACTAAATATTTAAAGATTCAGCAGGACATACAAGTTCCATTCCCAAGGCCACAGTTTTAATAATATGTTGTCTGGGTTTATGTGGCTCCAGAATAGGGAGGGTTGTAGTTCCCACATGGCAGCAGTCCCACAGGCATAACCAACACAGAGAGATTCTATCTCTGTGTAATGCCCTTCAGTTTTTTTTTTAATATTGGCAAATATGTATGTAACATTTAAATGACAGATAAACGATCAACAAAACTTCATTAGCATATTAATTATAACATTTAATAAAGGAATTAATCTAGATAATAACAGTACCACTATATTTAGTACAGTTCCTATTATATTTAAAATACACAACATACTTTTCAATTTGTGGAGGTTCTTTCTTAGACTGAACTGCTTTCACAAATTCAGCAAAATATTCTGGTTTCACTATTGGACATCCACATAAGAGTGCACATATTGTCTAAGGAAAAAAATGCAAATACATAAGTTATATACTAGCTTCTTAAAAGAAAAGTTTTAAATTACAAGCTGCAAAGGGTGCTGTTGTATTCTTCATCTCATCTCCCTACATTTATAAAGGAATCACAATCAATAATCTACAATATAGAAGTATTGGGTCACTGCTTAGTTTTAGTATATGCAATCACTTGGTTGTCAGTTATAAGAAGCCACCAATTATAAAGTTACTTTAGTGGGCAGGGCAATGGGCTCAGAGGGCATATGGCAGGACTTGCATGCTTGGGACCCCAGATTTAATCTCCAGCACCACATATGCCTCAAAGGAGCTCTTGTTCTCCTATAAAATGTATCTTTAAAAATAAGAACATATCGAGGTCTGAGCAACGGTGTACTCTGTAAACTGCACACAACACCAAGTGTGATGATACAGATTCAAGACCCCCCTTCCTCACCTGCAGGAAGGAAGCTTTATAAATGGGGTAGCAGTCCTGCAGGTGTCTCCTTCTGTCTTTATTCCCCTATTTGTCACTGTCAACAAAAAAAAAAAGAAGAAAAGAAAAAGAAAAAGAAAAAGAAGAAAGGAAAGGAAAGGAAAGGAAAGGAAAGGAAAGGAAAGGAAAGGAAAGGAAAGGAAAGGAAAGGAAAGGAAAGGAAAGGAAAGGAAAGGAAAGGAAAGGAAAGGAAAGGAAAGGAAAGGAAAGGAAAGGAAAGGAGAAAAGGTAAAGTAAGGAAAAGAAGACACTGAGGCATTTTAGATTCATGGTGCTAGGTCACTATGGATTCATAGTGATGGATTCATACTTCACCTAAGCCAGTGAAATAACTCTGGTGGCAACAATGTAAAGAAATAAATATAATAGCACTTAAAATTGCTTTAAAGGGTGAAGTATAATAACAGCTTTATAATGCATTCCAATTTAGGTTACTAAAAACTATATATATATATATATATATATATATAATTGAAGAATCTTTGTAGCTCAAGAGGTAGTGCAATGGCCCACCTGCACTGTAAGTCAATATTAAGTAACTAATAAAATAGTAAAAAAAAAAAATTGAGGAAATTTAACATTCTGCCTAGAAAATACAGTTTTAAGAGATCAAAAATACAAGATCTTTCAGCCTTACTCCTTTTCAAACAGATTGTAACTATGAAATAAAGTCATCTCAAGAAAACAACTATTTGAGATGGGATAAATGGTATAAGGTTCAAACCTATTCTGCCAGCATGGCAAGGCACATACCTACCCTACAGGGTAAACTATTATTTAGACCTCCAGTACACTCTAAAGGGGAAAGTAGCAAGGTGACCACCAGCATGAGTCACTGGAAGTGTGTCCTTTGATGAATGAATGCTAGTTTCCAGGTCTGTCACAGACTCCATAAAACATCTCTTAATTATCTACTATGTTCACTGTTTCATACCCACAGACCAAGGACATGTTTACCTTCACTATTTATCAGACAGGGTGACATTTTAAAAGGGTTTGTGACGGGGTCCATGCATAGCATACATATCCTGTTCACTACATAGACAGATCTCTAATGTAAACTACTATACAGGCATTTTGATTCATGAATCTGTTGTGTTGTGCTTACTGTCTGTGGTGTTTACTAGCATAAATTACAACTTAAGAAACTAATCATTGCTGAATTTATAATTCAATTTTATAAATTTATAATGATGAAAAGATACTTGGTTAGAGATAATACCATCAAGATAAGGTTTAATATGAGGTTAAATATGAGCTGCAAGTCTTTAATATGAGGTTAATATGAGGTTTAATATGAGGTTTAATATGAGCTGCAAGTCTTTCTCTATGACATGCCTTTTAATTATAACACAAATTCAGCATATCTAGTTATATTAGATAAGAAATATTTTTGTATTATCAAATGAAATAATCTAAATATTTGTTGTTTTTCTACTATAGATATTAACCTCATACAATCTCATATTCCCATAGCCAACATTTAAAAGGAGATAAATCACATCCCAATGCCATTCTTCAATTAGTTTTGAATATAACCCAGTGTGGTAAAGATACAAAATCTGAAAATATATAAAAATATATAGTTTGTCAATATCTTCTTTTTTTCACCAGAGCACTGATTAGCTCTGGCTTATGGTGGTGCAACGGACTGAACCTGGGACATTGGAACCTAAGGCATGACAGTCTCTTTGCATAACCATCATGCTATCTACCCCCTCCCATTAGTATCTTCTGAAGGGAAATATCTAGCAAATCTTTATTGTGAAGACACATTAGGGTAATAATGAACTGTAAGAACTTACAAAGCCTTTGTGATTAAGCCATGGGCCAAGTGAAATTAAAAAAAAAAAGGCATCAGACCATGAAGTGGTATTGATGACTGGACAAAGAAAATTTAATTAAAGCGACATTAAATGCTAAATTTGCAAAGACTGGTGGTTGGGCTCTACTCACTTTGTTTGGAGACTGAAAGCACAAAGTACATAAAACTATAAACTTCTCAGTAAATTAATACATAAGTTGTTATTGAAAATGCTACGTGGAAGGGATAGTTCTGGCAAAGCATGTGTGAGGTTCCTGGTTTGAGCCCCAACAAATGCATGTGCCAGATGGGTGGTCTGATTTGTCTCTATCTTTGCCATGCAAAACTCTGTCTCTAGTAATAAAAAAGTCTTTTTAAAAATTTTTTAAAATTTTATTAATTTTATTTTTGAGGGAGATGCAGAGAGAGACACACAAAGAGAAACACCAGAGCACTGCTCAGCTCTGGCTTCTGGTGGTGCAGGGGATTGAACCTGGGACCTAGGAGCCTCAGGCATGAGTCTGTTTGCATAACCATTATACTGTTTCCTCTGCCCAATAAAAAGTCTTTGAAAAAAAATGCTGCATCAAAACCTGAATTATAATTGGATGTAGTTCAACTTGTCTCAGATAAAACACAAGTTACCTTAAAAAATGTCTTAAAAAAATTTTTATTGACTGATTTAATAATGATCAACAAGATCATAGGATAAGAGGGGGTACAATTTCACACAAAGTCTTGAGAGTTTTAAATGGCATGCAAAGACATGAAGCTGGAATATGAAAATCTGTAACCGACAATTATGAAAGTTTTAAAATAAATTACTTTCAGAACATCCAAATAGTAAGTTGAAACTAAATTGATCTTAATGTAACAACAAGGCATTCAACTTACTTTAATAGTAACTTTAACTGACACCATGACAAGGTGAGTACATTCTTCTGTCCAGCTGTTTATAGTATGTCCTCCAAGTTGTAATATAGCTTCATTCAAAGAAGCTTTCCTAGAGGCATCTAAGCAAGAGGAGCAAGCAACCAAAGGCTCGTACTCTACTCTGCAAAAGAGAGTAAGTTACATAAAGTCAACTCATCATAATTATGGAGTAACAACTTAAAATACTTTAAACTTTAGGCTTACATAATAAAATGGTATTTTAATTATTATGTATCATCAAACCTTCTTATAAGACAATTATTTTTGGGAGTCGGTTGGTTAGTGTAGCAGATTAAGTGCATGTGGCGCAAAGCGCTAGGACCAACGTAAGGATTGCAGTTCAAGCCCCTGGCTCCCCACCTGCAGGGTGGTGAAGCAGGTCTGCAGGTGTCTATCTTTCTCTCCCCCTTCTTTCTCTCCACTTCTCTCTGTCCTACCTAACAATAATGACACCAACAACAATAATAACTACAACAACAATAAAAAACAAGGGCAACAAAAGAGAAAATAAATATATACATAAAGAATCATTTTCCTTGAGTTGCAATTATGCAAAAACAATACAGTTACCATTATACTTTCACTTACGATGCAACAAAGTTTCTCTGCAAAAGTTCTCAGGGCTAAGAAGTAACTGAAGGAGACTGCTTTCAATTCATTATCCACAAATATTCTTGTTCTCAAAATTTGATTAGCTCAAAATAACCATATCTGTTAACATCGATTAAAAAGAATTCTTACCTGAATTTACTTTCAAAGACTCCAAAAGTAACTCTATTCCCTGTCTTCAAAGTTAGGGAAGTTGCAGTCTGCATTTTCTCCTCATTAACAAAGGTACCATATTTAGAATTATCTTTAATTGTCAATATAGGTATTTCGTCTGTTTGACTCTGGAAAAAAAAAATCAGTATAATAAATATCTTTGAAAACTCAATAAATAAAACACTTCTTTCTGTTATCTCCCCTTTGCCCCCCCCCCTTCTTTCTCTATTTTTAAGTAAGGGATATTGAATTTCTCAGTTTTGGACCACATTCCATTCAGACAGACAGAGAGAGGTAGAAGACACCACAGTGCCACCGCTATTCCTATGCAGTTCTGGGGCTTAAACCTGGGCTACAGACATAACAAGGCGCATATCTCATGTGGTGAGCTATTTCTCCAGAGCACCTCTAAACTCTGACATAAAATGATACTAGGAATCTGAGATTTCTGGAGCCGAGTGGTGGTGCACTTAGTAGAGCACATGCTGTAATACACCAGGACCGGATCGAGCTGCTGGAGCCACCTGCAGGGGAGAAGCTTCATGAGCAGTGAAGCTGTGCTGCACGTAGTTCTTTCTCCCTATCTGCCCCTTCTCTCTCAACTTGTCTCTATCCAATAGATAAATAAATATTTCCACATAAAAAGAATCTAAGTTCTCTTGCACGTAAATTCTATATGCTACGCCTATGGTGCCTCCTAGGATTTCAAAAGAAAATGTTAATGACTTTTTGTATAGACTGAATAAGTGGCTAACCTCTTAACACAGTAGGTGATAAAGTTAACAGTTTTGGTTGCCTCCAGAGACCAGTTTCTGTGTCTTATTAATGGAAAATTTATTTTCCAAGACCATTCTTAGATTATACATTTCATTTTTGTCAAGTCAGTGTAGATTTTTTCTGACCCCTCAATTTCACACATTTGAGAATGTTTGTTTTTGTACACATAACAGACTTGCTCCTAAGTTTCTGTCTTGTTTGTGGTGCATGTACAACTCTAATTTTTCTAAACCGGCCTTTTCATTTATCAGTTTTCCAGAAAGATGAAGGTAAGAGACCGTAATACCACCCCACCATTTCTAGAACTTTCCCCAGTGCCAGGGTGTTTTTCTGTGGTGCTGGGGCTCAAACCTAAGATTCATGCATGGCATGGTACTTGCCCTACTAGATGGAATGTCTTTGGCTGGTTCCTAGATTTGTATTTATTAGGTAACCAGAATTACATACAAAAATTACAATGAGAAAAGGGTATAGTGACTTATGATAACGGTTTTATAAAACCTATGTATTATTTTAACAAATTCTTCATTTGCTGATGTGCAGCCTTTACCCAAAATGATGAATTTTCTTTCTTATTATCACCAGCATTATCATGAGCACAGCTATTTGCACACATGTGTACTACTTTCATCATCATCAGTGGTTGTTTTCAAATTAAACGCATGGCCAAAACAAACTCAGAAGAGCTGCACAACATGACAGCTAGTAGAACAAACATTTTTCTCTGTGAAAATCAATTCCCATTTGTGAAAAATCTGTTATGTAGGATCTACTTATGTTCACACCACTACAAAAATTCCTTAGTATGGGATGGGGGTGGGGGACGGGGCTGGTGGTGTTGCACCAGGTTGAGCCACACATGTTGCAATGCCCAAGGACCTGGGTTCGAGTCCCTGGTCCCCACCTGTAGGGGGAAAGCTTTGCAAGTGGTGAAGCAGTGCTGGAGCTGTCTCTCTGTTTCTTTGCCTCTCTATCTCCCCCTTCCTCTAGACTTCTGGCTGTCTCTATCCAATAAATAAAGGAAATAAAATTTAAAAAAATAAAGAAAAGAGAAGTGTTGCAAGTGTTTCTCTTCAATTAAAATAAAAACAACTCCTTGGTGTAGAAGTCATAACTGTTCATTAAACTATTCCTATGTTTGGCACAGTAACTGGCACACAGTAAACAATAAATGTTTGTAGGGACACATGGTGGTGTACCTAGATTAGTGCAAGGATCTGGGTTGAGAACCCCTACCTCACCAACTGCAGGGCAGAAGCTTTGCAAGTAGTGGAAAAGATCTGGAGGTACCTATCTTTCTCTCTCCCTCTTTATCTCCCCTTCCATCTCTTTACTCTCTGTCCTGTCAAATAAAAAAATAAAATAAAAATAAAAAAATAGAAATAAAAAAAAAAGGCCAGCAGGAGTGGTGGATTCGTAGTGCTGGCATTTGAGCCCGATGGATAACCCTGATGGCAATAATAAACAAATAATGTTTATTATATAAATAAATAGTCTCTAAGTTTCTTAACCACTAAAAAAAGTTACTGAAAAAAAAAAAACGGTGAAATACTGAAAAAGAATTTTATAGTTCAAAGAGAACAAAACCATTAGAATATGGAACAGTACAAGGAATCTATATATTTAATTTGTTAATATCATTAAAATCTAGTAGCTTTATGAAATGAAAAGTCCTATGAACTCCCTTACAAAGACATCAAAATAATTTTTCTTTGACTTCAACTATCCTTCAACTCTAAGCTAGTGAAATAAAATGATTAACATACCAGGTTGGTTATAGAAAAATTAGCAGTTAACACAGCGTGGTCTCGACTGATGGATTTGTCATCTTCAATTAGAATGCTGCTGTTTTTTCTTCCAACAACATACTCAACACCAGTCAAAAGTCTGTATGGTTCTATTATGAGAAAAAAAAAAAAGCAAAGTGATAGATACATAAGCGCACACACACACAACACACAATGTAGGTATGACAAATATTTAAGGAAAACATTTTTTGTTATTAAATGCTAATAATCAAAAAATGTACATCAAACCTACATTTCCTGAGAAAGGCTCACTGAAGGTTGCAAAACATCTAAAGATATTATGAAATTTACCATTTTTCTAGTGAAAATAATATTTTAAAGCGTCAATGTTCATACAACTTAACTCATAAATGTTATGCATTACCAAACAATCAGAGTACTATGAAACTCGATCAAGGTATTAAGAAATTCATCAGTTAGCACGTTAGTGTTGGATGAGATGTGCTGGCACACATTTTGGGAACTGTATCACTAACAGCTGTCTTGTACAACAGCACTACTCCCAGTGAATTTTTTTAATTCTTCAGAAAACTATAATACAATCAAGAGAAACTTGAATGTTACACAAGTTTCCTTCCTTCTTTCCACTTTACCAGGTAATAAAAAAATAACCTAAAAGTTATAGTAGTTGGGAGTTGGGCGGTAGCACAGCAGGTTAAGCACACGTGGTGCAAAGCGCAAGGACCAGCTTACAGATCCCTTTTGAGCCCGAGGCTCCCCACCTGCAGGGGAGTCACTTCACAGATGGTGAAGCAGGTCTGCAGGTGTCTATCTTTATCACTCCCTCTCTGTCTTCCCCTCCTCTCTCCATTTCTCTCTGTCCTATCCAACTACAACAATTTAAAAACAGGGCAAAAAAATAAATAAATAATTTTTTTAAATTATAGTAGTTAAAAACAGTGCTAGATTAAGATTACACATTGATCAACTCAAGAAAAGTCCAAACCAGATGCGTTTATCATCCAACAATGTCATTTCTACCACCACCACTTTTTTTCTTTTTTAAACTAGAGAAAGAGGAAGGGGAAAGGATAGACAGATACCATAACAGGGTTTGACCATTCTTGATGGTTCTATTTGTTTTTATCTGGAACAGGATATGGAACACAGGACTCTTACATGGAAGGCGTAGGCTTTTACCAATGAGCTACTTATTGTTCAAGCACCTTTCTCTTACCGACTTCCTACAGGAATTCTGTCGCCAGCCACAAGGTACAGAAGTTTCCACAAGAAATTCACTGCTTCTTGCCCACAGTTAGCTTTTGTTTGCTTCTTTCCAGAGCACTGCTCAGTTCTGGCTTTGGGGGTGCTGGGAATTGAACCTGGGGCTTTAGAGCATGAGGCATGGAAATATTTCGCATAACCAGTATGCTGTCTCCTTCCTCTGCCCAGACAGCTGTTTATTCTATTCCTACTCTGCTCCATGTCCACAGTGACGCCTGGTCCTTTCAGTTTTTTAGTCACTTGGCTCTCTTCACACACAAGTTGGTCAACTTAGCCTCTAAATACGGGGCTTGTGCATTATTTTTCCCCTCAACTATAATGTAAATCTCAGGGCCAGGTGGTAGCTCAGCTGGTTAAGTGTATTATAGTGCAAAAGGATCCGGGTTCAAGCCCCGACCCCCCCCCCCACCCCATGCAGAGGGAAAGCTTCACAAATGAAGTAGGGCTGCGGTTGTCTCTTTCCCTATCTCTCCCCCTCTCAATTTCTCTGTCTCTATCCAATAATAATTTTTAAAAAACGATAACGTAAATTTCCAGAGGGCAAGACCCAACCATAGGCTACCTCTGTTCATCATCCACTAAACCAGGCAACCATTAATAAGGGAGAACTATTTTCTTTTTTTTTAATATTTATTTTATTTATTCCTTTTTGTTGCCCTTGTTGTTTTATTGTTGTAGTTATTATTGTTGTTGTTGTCGTTGTTGGATAGGACAGAGAGAAATGGAGAGAGGAGGGGAAGACAGAGAGGAGGAGAGAAAGATAGACACCTTCAGGTTCACCGCCTGTGAAGCGACTCCCCTGCAGGTGGGGAGCCGGGATTCGAACCGGGATTCTTATGCCGGTCCTTGTGCTTTGCGCCACGTGCGCTTAACCCGCTGCGCTACAGCCCGACTCCCAGAACTATTTTCTATTGCTGCAAATTCAGAAAAGAAAAAGGGAAGACAAACAAAACAGCAAATGGCTTTGAAAACAAAACGGGAACCAGGGTCGCCCTGTTCCGCGCAGAATGAATGAGCTCAAGTCAGAGGCCCGTGCGCTCGAGCCTGTGCTAACTTTTAACTTCTCCGCGCTTCTCCAAAAGTTTTTTTCAGTCTAAATGTCAGACAGCCGCGGGGCCGCGGCTCAAACCAGAACCTCAAAGGCCCGGGTCCGAGCTGGACTCTCGGTGAGCCGCCAGACCCTGCGGAGCCGAAGGGCGGGAAGGGCCCAGAGCTGCAGGAAGCCGCCACTACCATGGGCTCCAGACACTTCCTTCCCGGATCCCGCTGCCGGCCGGACCCATACCAATGTGGTACCGGAACAAGATTGGGGGGGAGGGGGGAAACCTTCAAGAATGGACCGGAAGCGTCGCTCTGCAGCCCGTCTGCCCTCGCAAATTGTTCCCGGGAAAAAGATCTCGGGCAACTCTCTTCAGTCCTTACCTCGGGCCGGGCCCGCGATGGGTAGCAACTTCCACATGGGTGGGATTTTTCAGGGTTCCCGCAGACTCGGGGTCGCGTAAACGCGACCGACAGACCTGCGCGGGAGCGGCCTCTGCGATGGCCAAAGGGCGCGGGCTTCGGGACGTGCGCGCTCCCGACAGCCGCAACTTCCTAGAAAACTGGGCGGCAGTCTAGAGCGCGACGCGGGCGCCTGGCCGCCACCTGGTGGTTAGAGAGAAGCAGTGCAGTGTGTTTTGAAATGCAAAAGAAGTTTGGGTATCAGCCAGTTCAAAGTGTTCAGAGATGATAATTGTCCCTACCTTTTTTTCTGGTTGTAAGTGGAAGTACATATATGTATTATTTATTTATGAGGGATCTAGAGCATCGCTCTGGCACAGGGGAGGCTGGGCACTGAACTCAGGATTTCATGCCTGAGAGCTGAGAGATTTATCCACTGACGTACATACGAAAACGATATTTTTTATAATATTCTAATTAAACACTTTAAGATTCTCACTATGCAGTATTACACATTTGCGATTTCCTAAGTTGCAGAGGTTTAAGACCACCAGAGAATGAACCTTGGCATCTCCCACACACAATACTGCTGAGCAGTCACCGAGACCCAAGTTTTTATTATTAGAGAGAGTGGACAGAGGGAGAGTCAGAAAGTAAGAGAGACAGGTGAGACACTAGTGGCCTTTTCATGAGATACCAGGCTAGAATCTAGGTCATTGGATGTTCTAAGGTTAAATATACGACTGGATGTGCTATCTTCTGATGTTTTCATGATTTAAAAATCGATGAGAGAGAGAAGACACGAGAACATCAAGCTTAGGGTCTCACACCCCAAAGCGACTCACTGTTTTAACTCTGCTGTGTTTTAAATCAGTTTCTCTCTACTGTTTCATAATATTGCTTTCAACTAGCCAAGGGCTCAATACTAGAGAATCTACCATGCCTTTCCATTTCCACTGTACCACTCTGGTATAATCTTATACCAAAGCCCTAATTCCCTAGCCTCCTAATCCTTCACCATTCATCACTTGGTCTAATACAGTCTGCAGCTTGCACACTGCAAAGCTAACATCCTCAAGTACATGATTTTTAGTTTTCAAAAGCATTCTATAATAAACAGGGAGAAAAAGTTATTTGAAAAAGTTGTTTAGGGTGTGGGGGAGATAACATAGTGGTTATGCAAACCGATTGTCATGCCTAAGGTCCCATGGTTCAATCCCCAGTACCACCATAAACCAAAGCTGAGCAGTGCTCGGGTCTTTATCTTTCTTGTTCTCTCTCAACCTCTCTCATTTTAAAAAGATAAAATATATTAAAAAGAGAGAATAATTGGAGCTAAGTGATAGTTATTTAAAAACTGAATGTGTAGGTTGTTAGCTAGCTGGGAGGAAGTCAGTGAAATTTACTAAAATTATGGGGGAGAGAAATTTCATATGCTCTTGGTAGATAGAGGAAATTAACTTGCTAAAGTACAACATGTATTCACAATAAGTAGATTCAGAGAAGTAGGAATAAAAGGAACATCCTTAAGCTGTTAAAGGGCATTTGTGAGAAAAAAAAAACTAAACTAAAGATTACATTCACTATACTGATGTTAAATTACTGAACATTTCTCCCTTGATATTGGGAATGGCACAGAAAGTATTTTCTTTTACCACTTCTTCTTATGTCATTATTTTTTATTTACGTGTTTATGTAAATCTGGGACCACACACAAAGGTGATCTCACTTATTCTAGGCCACTGTTTACATTCAGATAGAGAGACAGAGAAAGGGAAGACACCATAGCAACAGAACTTCTTTCCATCCTATTGTATATCCCGTGTGTTACAAACTCCTTGAGAGGCTGCTTCTGTCACGTATTTCTCATCTTACAGAGAAATTCCTATCACCCGCCCAAGCTGGTTTCCGCCCAGGAAGATCTACCTGCGAACAAGCCCTGGCCCTCTCAACTTACATTGAAAATGAATTCCAGAAGAATTTAAAACGGGTGCTGTCTTTGTTGATCTCACAGCAGCCTATGACACGGTCTGGCACCGTGGTCTCCTAGTCAAGATCTCAAGATGCCTGCCTCCATGGGTGGCCAACACTATATCGTTTCTTCTCCAAAACAGAAGATCCCGGGTGCATCTGGGTGACAAGTCTAGCAGATGGAGACCTGTCTCAAGTGGCCTCCCCCAGGGCTCTGTTCTGGCTCCTACGCTATTTAATATTTACATCAATGACCTCCCAGAAACTTCTTCAAGGAAGTTCATCTACGCCGATGACATCTGCTGTGCATCTCAGGTATCCAAGTTCGACATCCTCAAGGAAACACTCACGAAAGACATGTCTCTGATATCTGATTACTGTAAAAAATGGCGACTAATCCCTAGCACTGCAAAAACGGTATCATCTGTTTTCCATCTACACCATGCCTCGGCCTCGAGTGAGCTTAATGTGCAGCTCGGCAATACGAGAATCCGGCATGAAGCCCAGCCAGTCTATCTTAGCGTTACTCTCGATCACACGCTGTCATTTCACAAACATCTCATAAAAACTGCAGCAAAGGTGGGCGCGAGGAATAACATCATTGCAAGACTGGCCAGCTCCTCATGGGGCGCGAGCGCTTCCACACATACGATCATCATCTCTGGCATTATGCTATTCCACTGCAGAATACTGTGCCTCAGTATGGTTCCGTAGCCCCCATGTCCACTTGGTCGATTCCAAATTATATTCCTCCATGAGGATAATTTCTGGAACCATCCATTCCACCCCGGTTCCATGGCTGCCAGTTCTTAGCAACATCGCCCCGCCAGATATTCGTCGGGATGCAGCATCATCTAAGTTCATTTCCCATGTCTACGCTCGACCGGACCTGCCAATATACGCGGATATCTTTGCCCACCCTGTCCAACGCTTGACGTCTCATCACCCTATCTGGTCCCCTATGCCTACACTGAACTTCTCTGTTCCAGTCTCTTGGAAACAGAGTTGGCAGTCAGCTGAGGTAAAGAACAAACACCTCATCACAGACCCCTGCAAGCGTCAACCCGGCTTTGACCTAGCACGTTATGA